>NC_030417.2:4446621-4476621 GCF_001660625.3 Ictalurus punctatus
AGTCCATCAAGCTCAACGTTTGTAAAGAGCTCTTATTTAAGTTATTGTAGCCTTCCTGTCAGGTCAAACCAGTCTGGCCTTTCTCCTCCGACCTCTCTCATCCAACAAGACTTTTCACGCCATTCTGTGCAAACTCTACATACTCCCAGGAGTTTCTAAAATCCTCAAACCAGTCCATCCAGCACCAACAAGCATGTCACTGTAACAGTCACTGAGATCACATCGGGATGTTCGATATGAACATTACAATTATGTAGTGTTGTGTTAAGTAGAGCAGAAGACATAAAAAAGTTTACACAGTGCACCGTTGAGCGTCTATACCTTCATGCTGATTGACGGATCTCCTTTAACGAGAGCCCATTCGTAACGTACGACACCGTGGTCATCCATGCTGTCCCTGCCATCCAGTATGGCCCAGTCCGTAGGCAGCTGGATCACCACGTCCATTCCGGCATCGCTGCGTGGCGGTTCGTCAAGCCCTGGAATTGTTTTGTTTGTAAATTATTTACAGCGTACACACCAGTTTATTCATTTCTAATAAATCCGGTTAAACACAGTGGTGGATCTTTAATGTTTCGGGGCTGTTTTTCTGCCTGAAGTCCTGGACATTTTATCAGGATACATGGCATCACGGACTCGATCAAATATCAGCAGATATTACACGGAAACCTGACTGCCTCTGACAGAAAGCTTCAAATCTTAGCACAAAGTATTGACTAAAAGGGTGCACACCTATATTTAACAAAGATTTTTTTTTTTTGGTGTTCCCAATTTATTGATATCCATGAGAGCAGAGCATTTTTGTGAATTTTTGGAGCAAAAGTTAAACAATAATGACGATTTTTCACCGCCTTTTTTGCTCATATTTACCGAAGGGTGCCAATATTAATGGAGGGCCCTGTAGCTCGGTGAATTATTTATGTGGTGTGTGTGTTTTTTTTTTTTTTAATTATGGATGAAATAAACATCTGTTAATGGAGTATTTAGCTTATTTAGTTACTTTGAGATGACGAGTTTATTACACTACAGTGCTGTTGAATTCGCAAATATGTTCTCAAAGGTGTTGATTCATATATATATATATATATATAGCGCAACATAACGACCTCATTATATAGCAAAAAAATAGATTTGATATATTTTATATATTTTTTTAAGTCACAGAGCTTATTAGAATAATAACTTTGTAAATTGGAAGTGTTTATTGGTGGTACAGATCTACTAACTAATAATCTTGTGCTGATGTGTGATGGAAACTCAGACAAATTAAACACGTCGTTCGATTCAAAAAAGCGAATAAAATCCCTTACCTCTCCTCATTATTCTATACTCAACAGGACCGAATCAAGGCTCACAGCTGTAAATGATTAACTAGGTTTCCTGACCAAACAAACTGTCAGATGTTCCTAGAAGTCAGACTGGGACGCAATCTAGCCCTGCTTTCTGCTCAAGCGTAAATGTACGCCTGTTATGCATTTAGAGAAACACGTCTGTTTAAATCACGATCCTTACGCTTTTTTTTCCAGACTTCATCACTCATCGGAGAGATTCGCCGATGTACTGGCCGACAATCGGTACCGATCAATAAATCCACACCGCACAGGCATACTGTAATAGCCAGCAGAAGCTGTTTAGAAACAGACAACAGTCCGTGCTGATGGTTTCGTGTCAGTCAAAAGGCGGAAAAAAGGCGGGTGATGATTTAGAGAAGCAAAAACATCTGCTCTGGGTCTATTGTGTTGGGTTGGTTTTTGTTGTTTTTTTTCCATTTGGACTTTACCTGTAATCAGCTGTCGTACCGTGAAGGTGAAATAAGCTGAAGAGAATGGAATTGTAAACAAACCAACCTGAAATGTTAGTATTGGCACTGACTAGGAAGAAATGTTCATATCAGTGCATTACTAATCAAACGTAGCCTGTATTATATATTAACGCTCTTCACTGGAGTTCAAGCCCGACCCTGTACCAGCATGACAATGCCCCTGTGCACGAAAACGAGCTCCATAAAGACACGGTTTGATGCACGTTTGTCCTGCACAGAGCCCGGACCTCGACCCCACCGAACACCTTTGGGATGAACTGGAAAGCTTAATCGCACCCCAGACCTCCTGACCTAACGTGACGGCCTGACCTCACTAATACTCCTGTGGATGAATGGGCACAAATCCCCACAGCCACGCTCCAAAATATAATGGAAAGCCTTCCAGGAAAACTGGAGGTTATTCTAAGAGCAAAGCCGGACTAAATCTGGAATGGGCTGAGATGGAGTAGATGGATGTGATTATCAGGTGTCTACAAACGTTTGGCCATATAATGTATATCTGTATTCACCAACTTTCCTGGAGAATCGAAATCTAATCAGCTGATAGAAGCAGTCCAGCGAATGGTGAAAGGAAAAAAAAGTGCATTAGATGTGGGTTGGAAGTGGATAAACCATAGACAAAGGAATTCTCCACTCCCTGTTCTCAGACATACCGTACTGGCCTACGATATTGTTCGCCCAATCATTCTAACTGAACTCGAGTCTAAAGAATGCCAGACCATCCGCATCCGGCCTCCATAAAACAGCCACGATTCCACTTGGATGAGAATGTATCTCAGGTATCTATGGACCAGAGGTTTTACTGTTTTACACTTCTGGTCCAAAATACAGTGCAAGCATGAAACATTCGGTTCAAACAGAACTGCCCAAACTTGTATCTATAACGGTATCCAAATCCAATGATCCCCAGCATGTTTTAGTGGGTTCCCTGTTCTATCCATCCATCCATCCATTTTCTATACCGCTTAACCCTTTTCAGGGTCACGGGGAAACATGGAGCCTATCCCAGGGAGCATCGGGCACGAGGCGGGGTCCACCCTGGACAGGGTGCCAATTGGCGTCCCTGCGTGGGCTCAAACCTTCCCTGTTCTAACACACCTACAAACGCCTAGCAATTCGTTTAGAGCCACATTCTTAAAAATAAATACTCCAGTTACAACCAACAATGTTTTTTTCAGCCCGATGCCATAGGAGAACCCTTTTCAGTTGAACAAAGACCCTTTTTACCTCTCGAGTTCCATTTAGAAAAGAACCCAAGCTTTAAAGAACCCAAAAACAGTTCTTCACAGCAGTACCACGAGGAACCCTGTTATCATACGTTCTCTAAAATTTTTTTTTTTTAAACACCCTTATTTATTTATTTATTTTTTTAAAATGAATGCTTTAAGGAATCAAAGTAAGGTTCTTAAGAGTGATACCAGGAGAACCTTGTCCAGTCGCACTTTATAAGGTTCACGTTAACCTGTTAACGGATGATACCTTGAAGAACTCATACACTGCTCTGAAGAACCTTTAATGAAGCTTCATTGATCTCCAAAGGACCAAACAGCTCAACTCAACAACTCTATACAATGACTAGTGGTTCTTGACAGGAAGAAGGTTCTTTGCAGAACCTACAGTGCTGTGAAGAACGTTTATTTTTAAGAGTGCAGGGGGGAAAAAAACAAGCAGGCTGATATGTGTGTGTGTGTGTGTGTGTGTGTGTGTGTGTGTGTGTTGAGGGTGGGGAGGGTGTTTACTCCAAGACCCCAGTGCTAATCTAGCATGACCTTCAGGAGCATCTGAATATTATTTGGGATATTGATCTCAACTCAACCATGCACACTGGTGGATCTCCACCTAATCCTTGTACCTCGCATGGACGAGTCGCCATCTTCATCTTCCTCCACAGGCCTCCGGTGACGCTCTCTGGACGCGCTGACGTTGCGCGCGACCCGGCTGAACGTGCTGAAGCCCCTCTGAAACGAAAAGGCGCAGACGCTCGCGCCGCCGTACGTGCAGTTGAACAGGTAGCAGCGCAGACCCCCGCCGCTGTCCGGCTGCTGCGGCTGCTCCTGGACGATGGCCGTGGTACAGCGAGGCTCGGCGCAGCAGGCGCGCACGCAGTCCCGGCGGCTGTACACGCGGCCCGGAGCCGAGAGGAAGGTGGCGCCGCGCTCGATGGAGGCCATGGCGCGGATGATGCGCTCCTCCGCCGCGTCGAAGTCGCTCACACACGCGTCGCTCGCGTCCTCCGCGCTCTGCTCCGAGTCATCCTGCTGCAGCTGCTTGCGGAACTCCTCCAGCAGCTCCTCCACACCGGACAGTTTCGACTTTAGATCGGAAATCTGAGAGGCGCGAGCGATGGCGAGGAAGAGAAGCAGGAAGCCCAGCTGATGATGGAAGAGCGCTGAGAACAACAACATATTCGCGTCCTTTTTTTTCTTTCTTTTTTTTTAAGCTTTGTTTTGTTTACTTTCCGAGCGAGAAAATATTCCCAGTCGTATTCCTGATCGAGTCACACATCAGCATGATCTCAGGATGAACACATCTGCATTTCCGTCTCCAGCTCGCAGGTGCGCCTCTTTTGTCCTCAACAAGAAGATGATGTTGGTGCTGGTGATGAGAGATTCACGAGTCGGTTCTTTCTGGACTCGTTTAGGAGAGTCGACTCTAACCAGAATGAATCGAACAGGCCTTTTTCCGTTTAGTCTATAGACATAATAGAACATTGGTTTGCATTGATCAAGATACATAACAAGCTATTGTGGAACGCAGTTATACCCACAGCCAGGTGTGGAAAATACTTAATAATTGTATTTTAATACTATCCATCCATCAATATTCCATGCCGCTTATCCTACACAGGGTCGCGCCAACCCATCACAGGGCACAATCGCACACATTCACACACTACGAACAAGCTGCAAATGCCAATCAGCCTACAGCGCATGGTTTTGGACTGGAGGAGGAAACTGGAGTACCCGGAGGAAACTCCTGAAGCAGGGGGGTGAACACGCAAACTCCACGCACACAGGGCGGAGGCAGGATTTGAGCCCCAGACCCCCAGAGGTGTGAGGCAAACGTGACAACCACTAAGCCACGCTGCCCTATTTTATTACTATATAGGTTAAGTAAATCCATCCATCCATCTTCTATACCGCTTTATCCTTTTCAGGGTCACGGGGAACCTGGAGTCTATCCCAGGTAGCATCGGGCACGAGGCGGGGTACACCCTGGATAGGGTGCCAATCCATCACAGGGCACACTCACATACACATTCACGCACCTATTCATACACTATGGATACTTTGGACATGCCAATCAGCCTAACATGCATGTCTTTGGACTGGGGGAGGAAACCGGAGTACCCGGAGGAAACCCCCGCAGCACGGGGAGAACATGCAAACTCCACACACACAGGGCCACGGTGTGAATCGAACCCCCGACCCTGGAGGTGTGAGGTGAACGTGCTAACTAAGCCACCATGCGCCCCAGGTTAAGTAAATATTTTGCCATATTTATATTTAAACACTTCTACTCTTCCTTACATACATTTCCCAGATTTCAAATAAAAGTCCTTTTACTTTACAACTGTGCTTTACAATTTACTTTACTTTACAAATTTACAGAGATTGTGTGAGCTTTTCAGGCAAAACAGTGTAGTTGCTTTAAAATGGATCAGAGCTTCTAACAGGTTTAGATCAGTAATAAAAGTTTTGTTTACATACAGTAACGAGGGCATGGTGGCTTAGTGGTTAGCATGTTTGCCTCACACCGCCGGTGTTGGGGGTTCAAATCCTTCCTCCACCCTATGTGCTCATTTCCAAATTGTCTGTCGTGTGTGTAGGGTAAGCAGTATGGAAAATGGATGGATGGTCAATTAAACAGACACTACTTATAATCTCAACCTGAGTTGTATTCAAATTAGCCTACTTGAGTTGTGATCTGGTGTACACCTGCGAAAATACGCTGGTTTTTTTCCCTTTCTTTTGGATATATATGTATATTTATGGGATGAGTGGAATATAGATTAGGAGGGAATAAGTGATAATAAATGTTAATCTGAAATATCACTTGAGCGACAAACACTTGATAGAGCTGCGGTTTAATTGCATTCCCACTGTTTAGAATTATTACTGGTTAAAATATTGCAAGGCAGCTACATAAACCAAAATGCAACACATGCAATTGTGTTGAAATTCAACGTGTTCTGCATTTAGCAGTCTAATCTGGCAACCCGGGCAAGACAAAGCTGCTGGATGTATGTGACGTCACACGTTGTCCTTTCCAATTCAACTAAGGATAATGCTCAGGATTACTGATATCGCAACACTGCCCAAATTTGGGGTTTGGTCCCAAACCAAAATGAACCATATTTAATATTTCATTACATTTAATTACGGTTAATTATTATCCCTCCTCTCAGTTTCTGAAGTCTGACTGAATGCCAAATGGCTCAGAAATGCATATTTAAGTGCATGAAATAATAACATCTGCACTATTGTTTAGGTTTTATACTATATAGGTTACTGAGTAGGATGTCTAGCCCTGGAAGTCATTTCTTCCTTTATACTTTAGCCAGCGTCCACCACTTGAGGGCATCAGAGTGACTGAAATGATCATTTAATTAATTAATTAATTAATTTATTTATTTATTTATTTATTTTATTTTATTTTATTTATTTATTTTTTTAAATATCATAGTGCCTTATGACAGTTTGCAGTTCATTCATTCAGACAGCTTTATCCTGGTCGGGGGTCCATCCAGAACCTATATGGAAACACTGGGTGTGAGATAGGGACACACCCTGAATGGAACACCAGTCCACTGAGCATATAGTCAAGAAAAAGAGAAGCCAATCTACCTACCGGTGTGTTTTGGGGAGGTGGGAGGACACCAGACAAGGCTGAAGAAGAAACCCACATGGACACAAGAAGAACACGTGAAACACCACATAGACATTAACCAAAGTTTAGGACTGAAACGGAAACCCAGAGATTTGTTGACTGCTCCATTCCACTGGCTGCTTAAAATCCTTTCAAGTTCATATGAAACTTGCCCCAGATATTAAGTCCACCCTGAACATTCACTATGGTCATATTGAAATATTTATGATGTGCTTAGTGATTCTGGTGTTAATTTTTGGTTACAAGTTAGCGGTTGTGTGTTGCATTGATCATCTCAAACATAGGCGATAGCAGTCACGTTTCACTGTTAGCTCATGACAACCAAAAAGCCTTTTTCACTCACCATTTTCCAGTGACATCCATCCATCCATTTTCTATACCACTTATCCTACTGGGTCGTGGGGAACTTGGAGTCTATCCCAGGGAGCATCGGGCACAAGGCAGGTTACACCATCACATACACATTTACACACATATTAACACCATTCCTACACTACACCCATTCATACACTACGGACACTTTAGACACGCCAATCAGCCTACCATGCATGTCTTTGGACTGGGGGAGGAAACCAGAGTACCCGGAGGAAACCCCCGCAGCACGGGGAGAACATGCAAACTCCACACACACAGGGCCACGGTGTGAATCGAACTCCCGACCCTGGATGTGTGAGGCGAACGTGCGCCCCAACGACATTCAACGTCACATTAATGAGAAATCCAGCATAGTAGTAGTGGATGCAACAAACTCAAAATCCATCCATCCATCCATTTTCCATTCCGCTTATCATACACAGGGTTGAGGGGAACCTGGAGCCTATCCCAGAGAACCCAGGGTTCAAGGCAGCAGACAACCCAACATGTCGGGTACCAACCCATTGCAGGGCACAATCGCACACTGCCGACAATTTGGAAATGGCCATCAGGCTACAACGCATGGTTTTTTGGGCCTGGGGGAAGCCCCTGAAGCACGGCGAGAACATGCAAGCTCTGCGCACACAGGGCTGAGGCGGGATTCAAGCCCCCAGCTCCAGGGGTGCGAGGCAAGAGTGCTGACCGCTCAGCCACCGTGCTATGTTAGCATGAACGTTGAAGCCCTCAAGCTGGATCTGTTTCAGAAGAGTGCACAGATGAGGAGGTGAGAGAGCTGGACAAACTAAACGACTAAAATGGAAAATGGATGGATGGTAAATGTAATAGACACTACTTATAATCTCAACATGAGTTGTATTCAAGTTAGTCTACTTGAGTTGTGATCTGGTGTACACCTGTGAAAATACGCTGTTTTTTAACATTTTGGATATATATATATATATATATATATATATATATATATATATATATATATATATATATATATATATATATATATATATATATATATATATATTTTTTATGGGATGAGTGGAATATAGATTAGGAGGGAATAAGTGGTAATAAATGTTCATCCGAAATATCACTTGAGCGACAAACACTTGATAGAGCTGCAGTTTAATTGCATTCCCATTGTTTAGAATTATTACAGGTTAAAATATTGCAAGGCAGCCACGTAAAACAAAATGCATGCAATTGTGTTGAAATTCAACGTGTTCTGCATTTAGCAGTCTAATCTGGCAACCCGGGCAAGACAAAGCTGCTGGATGTATGTGACGTCACACGTTAAAGCGCTGCTGCATCGCTCTCTTTAGGTAGAAATGAAGCGAGGGATGAATCCCCCTGGTTTGCCGCTATCAGCAAGTACTCGAACAGCATTGTGGGTAATCTAGGAAATCATTAACTAAAGTGAAAATCAAGCAATATTTAAGACACTAGACCAGAGTTTAATAATGGCATAACTGAAGACCAAATATTTTATGATTATATATATTCAAATATCCATTGTTCCAAACCATAAAAGGGTAATAGCCTAGAAACGTAATAGCCGTAAAAGGTAATAGCCAGGCAGAAAAGTCAACTTAAAGCACTGTGCAAAATGCATGCATATGATACCAGCCATGAAAACACCAATTCTACCTTTCTAAAAGCATGGCTGCAAGAAGGTTGGTGGTTTCCCTGCTGGTGTTTTATGCATGCATGCAACTGGTAGGCCTATTTCCCTGTCAGGCAGCAGGAAGAACACATTAGAGCTGAACTATTTCCTGTCTAAAGAGTGTGCACATCATTAAATAGAAAAAATAGCCAAATAGAAAAGCAGAGTATTGTGAGTAAGACAAGTGGAGCACTATTTTGGCCGTTGGACCTGTTCCCTACATGGTCACGTCACCGCCCAGCCTTCAGACTCCGCCCCCTCGTGTGTGTGTGTGTGTTTGACTGTGTGAGATAACAGTAGAAATAGGGCAGGGTCCAACGCAGACCGATCAGACGTCGGGGAACGATTTCACAACTTCTTGTTGTTCTTCATGCCGGATGACTTCATCCATTCAGTGACTGATAGACGCGGTTACAAGTTGAGCGTGTTTGTTTGTTTGTTTGTTTGTTTAAAAAAAAAAAGAAAAAACGGAAGATATTTTCTTCCTCTGGTTCTTTCGTTATTAACGCAGAGGAACGCGGGAGGAGTTTCACACAGCATTCGCGTGAAGTTTTGGGAAACTATGCGACCGCGTCGTAGGAAAGCGTGCGCGTGAAATGTTCCGGATCGTCCGCACCTCAGCTCGCGACTCAGCGTTTGGGTCGTGACTTCCAGCGCGCGGCTGCCCACAACAGCGCGTGCTCATAATTGATATATATTCCCTGCACTTTATTTTTCCAAAACACATATCCGAAAATGAGCTAAAAAAAAAAAAACATGATTATGCAAAACGGAGGATGTCGGAGCGCGAGTGTTGGAAGACTTTAAAGCACGCCGGTCTGCACGCGGGATTTAAAAAAAAAAGTGTAGGGTGAAGATGATGAACTCGGATCGGGAGAGTCTGTGTGTCCCGGCGCCGGGATGCGTGGACGGTGCGCGCCGAGGAAGCGCCTCGTGCCTTCACGCGGACGGTGAGCCGTGCGGGTTTTTCAGCGACACCGCCTCGATCCCCGCGGCCGGAGAGTTCTGGAACGTGCCCGCGGCGGTGAGCGGCGCCAGCGCGGGGAGTGTGAGCTGCGTGGACGGAGGGAGTAACGGCGGCGGCGGCGGCGGCTGTGTCGGTGGACCGTCAAGCGCGAGCGCGTGCAAGAGCCGAGCCGCGAGCGTCGCGTACGTGCTGAACTCGGAGTCGGGCCCGGCGGAGAGCGCGGCCCTGCAGTGCCTGAAGGATGCGTGCGACGCTGCGGGATGCCGGATGGAAGTGGTCCACTTCGGCAAACTGGACTTCGGAGAGATGGCCGTGCTCGACCAGTTCTACAACGCAGGTGAGTCGCTGAGCCTGGAAGCCGTGAATGCGCCGTGTAGACACGAACCGGGTCCGAATCCTAATTTCACTGAGGTCCACGGTGCAGAACTCCTTATCCTTCCATTCTTCATCACTGCTCTGACTCCAGTGAAACCTTTTGAGTTAAATATTGTCTTTTACACTACAGTTGATTTCCTCCAAAAAAAAAGGACGTTTAAAAAATTTGCTGTCATATTTCTTAAAAAAAAAAAAAAAAAAAAAAAAAAAGACAGACTTCATGTTAAAGGAGCATATTGGTCCTTTGCAAGAATATCCTTTTTTCCCCCCTTCTAATTGAAACACGTTTATCTAGCACCTCCAGGGTTGGGAGTTCGAATCCCACCTCTGTCCTGTGCGTGTCCTCTTTGTGCTTCAGGGGTTTCCTCCGGGTCCCCAGGTTTCCTCCCCGAGTACAAAGACATGCGTTGTAGGCTGATTGGCGTGTCCGGATTGTCCGGATGGGTGTGTGATCGAGCGTCGTCATAAACAAGAAAATCTTAAAGGGACCACCAGATTAAAGCAACCACACTAGGCAAAACGCAGATCAGGAAAGTGAACTGAATTAGTAATGTGAAGTGGGCGGGGTTAACAGACTGAGGTAAATTCGTTGCCATTAGCTTGACCGGCAAAGGCATGATGGAGATCACAAAAAAAGGTTTCAAACAACTTTTCTTGTTTAAACCTTCAACATGTTAATTTATTCGGGTGTTGTTAAACAAGTCCTGTTTAACCAAGGTTTAATACTTAAACAGAGCCGACGCGCTGTCTTCCGACATTTTTGTTTTCTGAGCTCGTCCGCACCAGTCCCGTTGCATTATGGGATTTTTGACTCGCGTAGTGTCCATCGGTTGCACGCTGCAAAATCTCACCGGAAGCAGTACACCATCCGGGTATTTCTCTCCTACTGAGAATTCGGACATAACTACTACCCCTCTGGTGTACTGCTGTCCGCCTACTGTGTAGTAGGTAGTACACCATTTCAGATCATCATCTCATTATCAAGCCCTTTATTACCTGGATGAGGTTATGAAAAACAGTAATGCAACCCAGGACAGATTTCTGCTGCAGTTTCCACACGTTACGTCCGTCATATGATTTGTGGTGAGACACTTATGACTTTCCTTCACAACCCCGGGCATTGGTTGATATCTTTGGAACCTGAATTAAAAAAAAAAACAAAACTCCACAAAAACAAAAGAGATCTTCTGTAAGTTTATTTTTGAAAAACAAGGTCTCACATGTCTTAACTCATCCAAGTGCTTTGGAATTGCACAGTTTGGCTCAGTCATATTTCAACCACCATCGCTAATATGCAGTACTGTACTGTATGTACGTGGTATTTGGTGCAGTCATGAAGCTCTAGAACGGTTCAGCATGCTCAAAGCAAGTGCTTCGGAGAGGTATCGCAGGTCAAATTTGTCCCAAGTCCAACTTGCTTCGTTCAAAAGATGAAGTCTGAAGGGTGCCATGACTTTGGAAGTGTTTCAGAAAATCTCAGGTTCAGTGCTCCACTTGAGCCTATGAAGATGTTCGGCTTTCCCTCACCTGACAGCACTAAGTGGAAATTCTTGTGTTCCTCCATACCCTGTTCTTTATCATACACAGCCAAATAATCTTTAACGGACAGCATGATAGAAGTGGATTAGGATTAGTGCAATACACTGGCGCAGTTTCAACCACAGATGGATCTTAAATTTCTAATCCCAATCCCAGTTAACCACCACAAACGCCGCAGTCATAACAGAATTTTTGCACAATATTGGCTTGTTGCATATAGCACATGAGTGTAATGTACTTTACTAGTTTCTAAGATTCACTTCATCTTCTGAAGGACCTGGTGGATATATGTCCAGATGGATCTGAGAAGTTGACCCCAGCGCTCAAGCATCATTACAGCTGGAACCAGTTGGACATAGTTAACCTGTTTAAACCTGGACTTGACCAGTGGGACTAAATGGGTTAATTGGTGCATCCGTTAAATTTTTTATTTTTTTTAAATGTAAAACTGAAAACAAGTAAAACTTGATGCGATCTCTGTGCCACCAAGTGCGCCTGAAATAATATACTTCAAACATGAATGAAGCTATTGAAGACATTTGACCTTGGTGTGACCTTGACCCTGTTAATCAGTTTATCTGTGAATGAGTGGAAAATTAGTCCCGACACCTTCTGACTAATCAGAATGGAAGATATCATTGTGGGGTAAGGCTCTTAACCGTCAAACATCTACGCTTTGAATGGAATGCACCCCGTGTCACTTGTAAGTCCGGTTAGATAAAAGGTTCTTCCTAATGATTAACTGTAAACACAAATGAAAGCTATTCGCTGGATATAAGAGCACGCCTACTCCTTTGTTGGCTTTGCTTCGTGCAAACATTTGGAGCATTCAGAAAGCTTTTGACTGCGATTTCTGCAGGATGACAGCGGGATGGCAGAGGCAAGCCGAGGCACGTCCAAAACCTGATTGGATCTTTTTCCGAAGGCACTCTCGTGCACGGCTGTACCTCGGTTACCTCAGTGAAACACAAAACAAGCCCCGAGGCTCTACTTCTCAGTCCGTACAGGATTTCGTGGAATTTTCGCCGAAAACTCCTCGAATTGGCAAAATCGCATCGAATCGGCGGAACTGTTTTGTTTTGGACGCTCTTTCAGATTGATGTTTGTCGGTAAATGAGAACTTTTTAGCCGTATGCTCCATGTCCGACACGCGTGAGTCGAAGAGGGCTTTGGGTGAACACGCGTTATGATGACATCACATCTCGCGTCTTGGCCCAAATCTGCGGGAAATCTGCAGTAACGTCTCGCCTCTGAATATTGCGGAGTTTGCTGGATTTTGCATTGATTTCTGCGATCCTGGACGGACTGAGATCTTGATGGAGCTTTCTAAATTTGTGCTTCACCTTCTGCTGCCGCTGCTGTGGTCCTAAACGGAGACCCAGACATGTCCATTTCCAAAAAAAAAAAAAAAAGTTTGTGAATAATCTCACCTAGAGACTGTGCACTTAAGAACTGCACCTGTACTGCTTGTTTTTACTCTCCCACGCGTGACTGTAGTGATTTATAATCCCACGCTCCGGTGTCATCCAGAAGAGGACACGTTCCCTTTCGAATCTGGTTCCCATCAAGGTTTCTTCCTCGTGTCATTTCAGGGAGTGTCTGAAATGCCTTGCCTTGTCACGTCTGGCTTGCTCATTAGAGATTTTGCGGACCACAAACGTCAACCAATCAGCCCTGCAGAAAGCTTGCACTGCTTGTACAGCAACAGTGCTTTGGGGGTGTGGCTATGGAGGGGACTTTGCCTCTAGGTCTGTAGTAACTGTTGTTTTAAATTTCTGAAACAACTAGCTAAGCTCAGCGAAATTCACTGAGTAGGATTGTGCAATATAGCATTTTTTCTATTAAAAAAAAATAATAAATGATAAATGAGTTAATTGTCTAGAACCGTTAGTTCAGGAAAAAGACGGCGAAATGATGCATTTCCACTATTTGAGGTGTAAGGTGTATTGGAGAGAGTGTAATAATATTACCAGCTGTGCAGTTGGCAACTGCTTGCTGATGCTTTGCTGAATTCTGGCTCCTCGCCAGAATCCGACCGCCTTACTCTGTAACCCACATGCATGTGAAGGGGAGTCGGTTTGTGCCGGGAGATGGAATACAGCACAACGTCGGTACAGCGTATGTAATCGTGTTCTAATTAGTGGTTCTTAGTGGTTAGCATGTTTGCCTCGCACCTCTGGGGTTTTGGGTTCGATTCGCGCCTCCGCCCTGCATGCATGCATGGACTTTGCATGTTCTCTCCGGGTTTCCTCCGGGTACTTTGATTTCCTCCTCCAGTCGCAAAGACATCCGTCGTAGACTGATTGGCATTTCCAGATTGTCTGTAGTGTGTGCGATTGTGCCTTGAAGTGGGTTGGCACCCCGTCCAGGTGTCCACTGTGTCATGCCCCAAGTTCCCTTGGATATGCTCGAAGGTTCCCCACGGCCCTGTGTAGGATAAGCGGCATGATGGATGGATGGATACATTCGTCAAATGTCACATGAATGAACTTGAAACATTCCCACTTAACAAAGGTATGCAAGGGAGAGGCATGCGGCGTCAGTTAATATCGGAAAGTTGAGCACCCCTGTGCAGATGTTTCCAGATTCATATGTCAGTTTACTTAACTCCTATTTTTACTGCGGATAAAAAGACGGCACATTTGTTGAGTAATGAATTGTACTGGTATACTCTGATGCTAAATTGTGTGGAACTCATTGGAATGCGCAAGGCTTGGTAATATAATGTAATCAGAGTAAACGTCACTGGATTTCACTGTAATGTCGTGTAGAGATGGTAAAATCAAGTCTATCACTCAGTACGTTTACATGGACAACAATAATCCGATATTAAGACGATACTCTGATTAAAATCTACCATGTAAACGGCGATTATTGATGACTTTAATCTGATTAAAGTCATACTCGAAGTAAACACAAATGGAATTAAGACGTGTGGCGTATTCCTCTTTTAGTCGCATTATGGACGTGTATTACAGACACGTACACACCTTAATCACACTATTAACGTCGCGTGGGGGTTTTCACCGCATTTTGCGACAGGACACGTACACACACGGCAGCGCTCGACCGTTTCACGGCAAACAAGACAGCACGGCTGCGTCCCAAACCGCGTACTTGCCTACTATATAGTAGGAGAAATACACGTATATCAGCTACGATATAGACGGTAAGTACGCGGTTTGGGACGCAGCCCACGGCTTCAAGCAGTCGTCTGTTTGCACGTATAACATGACAAATAATTAACCGCACTTGAAGCGTCCGTAAAATTAAAAATAAAAACACCAAAACTGTATACGGTCCCATAACGAAGACCAACTGTATGTCGATACGTGAAATTCTGGAGGGACGTCGGACGGCGTGGCGCGGTGACGTAACGACGTGTGACGTTAATCCGTCTACGTTCTATAACACGTAACACGGGAACATGAAAGGAATATTCTAAATGCGACTCATGTAAACACCTTAATCAGAATATTATTCAGAAAAAGGTCGATAATTAGATTACTGCTGTCCGTGTAAACGCAGTCACTGACTACGTCTTTAAAGTGCGTGTGTTTTTTAAACAAACACATATTCACCGTTTTTGGGGCCGCTGTTGTATAAGCACAGTGCATGGAGCAGGGTTGGAAATGGACTCTGTTTGACACTAAGCTAACCAGATGATGACTTGATATGAGGTTAATGAGGTTAGCGAGGTCAGTGAGGTCACTGTGGTCTGTGAAGGACCTTGCGAGTTCTTGAGTTTGGCTCAGTGCAGTGTTCGTGGACTAAACAGCAGCACTCTTTTAAGGCACATGAGTCACATTTGGGATGTTGTATATTAGTGGTTTGGATTACATCTCGCTCCTACACAGTGCTGGGTGGAAATCAGCCTTCTAATGTTTTTGTCATTGTTTTTTTTTTTGTTTTTTTTCTGCTCCATCCTTCCGAGTCTCACGTAAACACGTATGTTTACGTACTTGCACTGTTTCGAATTTATGTGGATTTTTCTCGATAGCTGACCCTATACACACTAGCCAAGTAGACCGACTGTCTACAAGTTACACACGTATAAAACATTATAATTTCTAGAGTAACGGGTCATTCAGAGAACATTTGAGCCTATAAATGAAACGTGTTCTTGGAGGATGTGGTTCTTTAACATTTTTGGAAGGAGTCTCCAGTGTCAGCGCTTAAAATTCAGCGCTTTTTCACCACTTGAAAGTTTTCCTTACTGATTTAAAACATGTATGATTTATTTATTTATTTATGTATGTGCAAAGGCAGATTTCTTCCTCTTCTTCTTCTCCTCCTTCTATTTCATAATTATTAAGCTATTGTGTGGGATTTCTCCACAGTACTTTTTTTTTTTTTTTTTTTTTTTTTTTTTTTTTTTTTTTTTTTGCCCTGCCCCCGCCTGCACTCGTTGCTGGATCGCCTGCTCCCGCCCACAACCTTCCAAATTAAACAGAGCTTACACTGTACGACCAGAGAAAATCTTGTCATCTACCTAATGCGTCGGTGGAAATCACATGACCAAGCTTCTCGTTCTGTGTGAGTAACTTCACAGCGTAGTTTCGTATACAGTCGAATGATCTTCAGGCATGATTGTGGACCGTAGTTTTATCGGAGTCGGAAACGTACGAAGGTGCCGAGATCTTAAATCTCCTAAGAAACGATTTGAATCGGTGCGATAACATGACAGCCGAGTGAACTTCAAACTAACAAAGCGATCATCGTGTCCTCCTGAAAGGGATCTCGATTAGGTTGCCAGTGTGGCAATCCGAGCCATTTCTCGGACAGGAAACTGTAAGAGCAGATGATGTCATCAGGAGAAGTGCAGCAACATATTATTTCTTTAGTTATTTCTAGTTTTCTAAGTCCCTGTTGTTCTATTGTTTTACTCCCAGGTCCAACAAGTTACCACAAACTCCACACACCGTGTACCTAAACATAGTGTTACGCTAACGCCGTACACCTCTCCCAGCCGAATGGGTGTATGCCGTGAGGTCAGATCTGCTGTGAGAGATTAACGTTTGCATGAGAGACAGCCAGGCGTGGTGCAACTCCCATCCTGCGAGACAGGATGAAAGCGAGCGACGATTGCACAATGCACAAAACACGCTCGTTGTGTACACCATCAATACAGTCGTAGTAAATAGAGGCAGACCGGCAAGAGACTGCAGCTCAGCCTGTATAAACACACAGCAGGAGTTTTCATGTGCACTGTTGGCTAATGCTGAGCGTTTCGTTTATCCTGGCTCAGGATGGAGAAAACGGGGTCAAGAGGATCTACAGCACAAGCTGTAAAGCTCTCTGCAGAGAGAACGTGTGCGAGAGAACAAAGAGAGGAAGAGCGCGCTCTGCACGGCCGTTGCGCAACGTCTAGGCGAGCAAATCAGAAGAACATCGAAAAAGACTTTGAGCGCGATCGTGGCTTTATTGAAATCAGGTGCTACAGATTTATAAGCCGTCGGTGCCGCTATGATGGTTTCTGGTTGCTGATGATTGCACTTACAGTCTCCTTCGAAAGTATTGTGACTTCGAGTCCAATTCTATGGTCGTCGCTGTACATTGAAGACGTTTGGGTTTGAGATCGAAACACGAATATGAGATCAGAATTTCAGCTGTTTACATCTGGATGTGTTCAACAATTTAGAACATGGCACCGTCTGTTTTTTTTTCCAAGTGATCAAAAATATCGGAACACGTGACTGCGCAGATGTGTCTTGTTAAGAAGTAATAGCACGGAACGTCTACTCTTGGTTCGAGCCCTAGGTCACACTTGTGAACACGGCATTCGTCCTTAAAAAGGATAATCCATCGTGGAGACCAGAGAGCTGCCTATGGGAGAAGAGCAAGCCGTTTCGAATCTGAGAAAAGACTGTCTCAAACCCAAAAGTCTTCAGTGTATAGCGAAAACAATAGAATTGGCCTTGCTGTTCCAATACTTTCAGAGGGGACTGTAGATTACTGTGAGATAACAATGTAAAGTACACACATCCTTTCTAATCAGAGAAAGGACTGAAAACCTCAGACTAAAAAGATGGCAGCTGTAACTGGCTTTTTAAAAGAAATTCAGCACTGTTTTTGATCAGGTTGGGTTTTCGTCTCCTCTGTTGCAGTGGACAAGATGAACGCAGAAGACGTAATATCAGGGGGGCAATGCGGCAAAGTGATTCCTGCCCCAATAGGCCTCTATTAAACACTTGCTGCAATTCCCATTTGTGACCACTAGGTGTGATAATAACTGAATAGAATCTAAATGGAGCAGTAAAGCACACTGCCCTACGATCTAGAAAGGCGACCAAACCAACACTGTTGATGGAACTCTGGCTTGGTCAGATAGCAACATTTAGAAAAAAAAAAAATCCTTGCTCACTCAAAGGAGATAACTAGAATTTTAACGCCATTTAAAATATGTGGTAAATATTAACATTTGTTGAATGGCTGAAAAGTATTGTTGGGATCTGCCCCACCTGCCCCTATGGACAAGCTCTCCACTCTTCTAACAGCACATCCTGTTGTATTTTATCGCTTACTTAACACACAATTAAGCCAAAACCCAGTTATTATACAGTATATGCACTGAAGGAAAAAAAAAAAACTCATTGAATTGATTTAATTCAAAAGCATACATCGGGTACACGTGATTGAATTGAATTACATTAACGTAATTTGTTTTCGTGCATCCGGCGCGATTTGATCGTGTATTTTCAATATCCCGAATAAAATCCAACCCCGCATTCTGCAACTGCCACATTACCTGTCTGCGCTGTCTAATTCATTAGCAAGTTGATTGTTTAAATTAAGTTTAGCATAAGCAATGAAATCATGTAATATTGGGAAACGTAATATTTTTATGTATGTACCATATATCGTTTTTTTTTTTCTTAAATCTAACCGACCGCATTTTTATCAGTGTGCTCGCTACATAGCGTTTAATGGCATTGTAGCGCGTATAAAGTGCACTACATACTCAATTAAATGGCACATGAGATGAGTATTATACATGAATTGCTTATAACCGAGTAATCGTTTTGTAATATTAGATTTGAGCTCTTACACTTGGCCGTTTTACGCCTGTGATTAGACAACTGAAGAATAATTTTAAACAAAATGCGATAATAAAATGCTCTAGATAAAAGGCATTCGACATTTTGGAAAAGTTTTGGAGATGTTGCAACGCTAGAGAGTCTGGTACTTTACTTTTTCGTGAATAAACATGCCCAAGAACAGGAAGTACAGGAAGTTGCTATTTGACTGACACGGCAAACAACCAACCACACTTCCTCACCAGTGATGTTTCAAAGAAAACAGTCATTACTTAAGTAAGCGCTTTATCCTGATCAGGGTCGCAGTGGATCCCGAGCTTTTCCCTGGAACACTGGTTGTGAGGCGGGATTGGACGCCAGCACACACACACTCACGTAGTCAGTTTGGCTACATGCATGTTTTTAGACTGTAGGAGGAAACCAGAGTACACTGAGGAATCCCGTGTGAGAACACGGAGAACATGTGAAACTCCACACACACACACACACACACACACACACACACACACTTACCTGGGCTCAGGATTGAACCGGGGACCGTGGAGCTGTAAGGCCAAACTACAGTTTGAGCAAAATGACAAGTACAGCAGACACAAGAGTAAGAATAACTTTGAAGCAAACAGCATGTGAGGGCAAACCTCTGAATGCTTTGTGGGATTCACAGTCTGCTTTAGGTGGCTGCTGTAGTTTCCTGATCAGCAGCAGCTGTGCATGTACGTGTGTGTGTGTGTGTGTATGTGTGTGCTTGCATTATCACTTCAGTTTCGGTCATGTGCAGAAGTAGCAGAGTGGAGGGAGCAAGACAACCTCTTCCTGGTATGATAAGACAGGATATGAAAGTGATGTAGCTTGATGCCAGTGGCAGCTTTTTGCGTGACCCCACCTGAACCCAAAAAATCATGCACCTATTTATTATACAATGTTACTTTTAAGTCTGCGGGCTGAAAAAAAAAAATCACTTACACCAAGAACTATTTTGTTTCACTGTTTTTATAATTTATTAAGTCAACACAACAGTAGATACTTACTATTCCAGAGCCGGTTATTTAATACTGAGGCAGTTCCGTTTTGTATCCATCCATCCAGCCATTTTCTGTACTGTATCCTACACAGGGTTGCGGGTTACGGCTCACAGGCTGGTGTAAATTAGCTTTTGGACACCATTGAACCCTCGGGATCTATCTAGAACTTCATAAGGGAAAGTTAAATGGCCCTCTACGACTCATAGTAACACTTTCAGAGATTGTTATATACAAACATTGTTGTAAAGAGTGCTTCCTGTCTGCCCGAACCAATCGGCCCGCTCTCCTCTGACCCGTCTCGACTCAACAACAAGCGGTTTCTGCCTGCAGAACTGCTGCTGTTTTTCACACCACACTAAAGACTGCTGTGCAGTTTCTGAAATACACAAATCTTTTCTGGCACGAGAACCATGGCAAGTCAATGCGATCATCGTTTTTCCTCATTCTAATGTTTGATGTGAACTTTTTACCTGGAGCTCTTGACCTTTTATTCTCATAATTGTACTGCATTTGAGGGGTTAGTGAGTGTATTTGTCTTTCTATTGGGCAGACCTCATGTTAATAAGGTCTTAAGACCAGGAGGAAATTTGTCATCTCAAAGCGCCTTGGAAAGTGTTGTCAGGAGATCGGAGGAAATGATCAGTGATTATTCCGATTTAGCATTCAGCCATAAATAAGCACGCCGGAAGATATGGTAATAAAGCAGCTTTTTTTTTTTTTAACCACGAAAAAAAAAGTTAAGATGTCAAGGTCGAATTAAAGCACCGACAGCCAAAGGAAAGAGGAGAAAGAAAAAGAGGATGACGGTGATGAGTGCAAAAACTGCATCCGTTCGTAACCGAATTGAAGTTGGTTTTGAAAGCGTGTTGGCAGTGTATTAGCACTGGTACATCCATCCATCTTTTGTACCACGTATCCTACACAGGGTCACTGGGGAGCCTGGAACCTTTCCCAGGGAACTCGTTGCACAAGGTTGGGGACACCCTGGATGGGGTGCCAATCCATCTCAAGGCACAATCTCACACATTCAGACACTACGGACAATTTGGAAATACCGGTGAGCCTACAACACTTGTCTTTGCGACTGTGGGAGGAAACCGGAGTACCTGGAGGAAACCCCCGAAGCACGAGGAGAACCCCCAACCCTGGAGGTGCGAGGCAAACGTGCAAACCACCATTTACCCCCATAACACTTTCTTGTCTTTCGCCTATTCACAGCTCCTGCTAGAAATGTGCACTGAACTGTTTTTCAGTCCCGCGCATTGCCCACGCCCGAAGGAATTCTGACCAATCCTGTCTGCTCCCACACTTATTATTTATTTTATCAGATTTGAGCTTCATATCTGACCTCCCACTCCTACCCGCATGAGATCTGAAACCTACCTGATCCTACACCACCTTGGGTCCTGCAGTTCCAAAATGCATCACTCTCTCCTCAGAAAATGATGGTTTGAACCTTTCCCCTTTCTACTTTTGCATTCAGTCCTCGAGCCACAGTTGATTAGTTCAATTAAAATCATGGCCAGCAAGCTCTTAAGTGTTGCACCCAGTCGTCCGGAGACTGCGAGAGTGAATTCCAACTATGCCATGCCATCTGTGGCTTGGACTCAAGAGTCGGTATGTTTTGAATATCATTAAGGCATGCTTTCATTTCACGCACCTCAACTGTGAGCAAAATCACAACGGCAATAAACACGACGGAGGAAGAACAAGCCGTTCTATTTTATTTAGGAACAATGGCTCTCAGGAATGGATTCGTTCCCATTCATCGTTCCCCGACCTATAAATACCACCTTCTTAGTCCTCGAGGTTGACTATTGTTCACCAGGCGTCCCATCTTTGTTCTAAAGTTTTTATTTAGGAATTGTTCTTCAGTAAAATTCCCTCAATTGTTTTCGCTTTTGGAGCATGACTCAGGAGTGAGGTTGTTATCATAAGCTTGTCGGACAGGTTGAATAAGCTTTTGTTACTGGTACACCTGTCACATGTAGGATTCGATTCTTTTTTTTGTAGGGGGGAAAAAAAAACAGCTGAAAAGAACCAGTCTAGACCACACAAACGCCAAGACAAGTGTCCGTTTTGCATATGAGCAAGCTATACATGCTGTTTAACACTTTGGTCCGAGGGATAATGTTTACTTAATCCAGTTCAAAATATCATGTATCTTTTAGATATGTACATCTTCATCCTATGGAACTAGACATACAAAACCTTACTTACTTGGAGGCATGTTACATGTCATTTTGGTTTAACATGAAGTAAAGTGTAAAGCCATAAAGGTTAAACTACAGACTCTGGGATTGAGTCAGCTTCCTCTAATGCTTTTTAGCAGCCAATCCTTAACTCGAGCCATGAGCTAACCTGTCTAACCAGACAGACATAGAGTGAAGATTAAATTTGCTGCCGTTGCACAAGGCTCAGCGGCATGGTGGCTTAGCGGTTAGCATGTTTGCCTTGCACTTCCATGTGTGCATGCTTCAGGGCTTTCCTCCAGGTCCTTCAGTTTCCTCCCCGGTCCAAATACATGTGTTCGTTTGGATAAAGGTCTAAAAGAAGTACAAAATGTTATCCGTTGAGGCATTTCTGTTAAAATACGTTGCGTCATTTTAGGATCCTAGTTCTTTTTCGATCAAACTGAGCTTAAACATTAAAACCGAAGCATGGCATGTAATTAAACAGTACGTAAATTTGCTTTACATCTCGGTAGCAACGGATGCTCAACAGACGGAGCATGCCGGAAGAACTTTCGAGAGGTCATACTGGTTAGCTGGATAGCTAAAGCTAATGATACGTTAGCTTAAAAGCTGTGAAGATGTGTCATGTTAGCAAAATAACAAAGTAACAACATTTTAGCTATCCATGCAACAAGGAATTCAGGTATATTTATAAACATATTCTTTGTAGGCTGCCATGTTTGTTTCTTAGAACAGTAGCAGTTCTACTTTCACACTACAAAAAAAAAAAGATATCCTAGCAAAGTGAAACTATCTTGAATTTCTAGAATTGTTTTACTCATTTCATTGTCTTGTTCCATTGATGGATACATTTTCTTTCTTTCTTTCTTTCTTTCTTTCTTTCTAGAAATCCTGAAATAAGCAAAAATGAACTGACTAGAATAAGGTTCAACAGTTTGACTCATCGTAGATGAAACTAGCTAGTTCCTGTTATCGCTTATGTTACAGCAGCTATAAAATGCATTCCGTTTCCCAGCTTCTCTCTTTTCTCTCGGATGAAGTTAATGAGACAAATACAGCTTGTCATGTCTTCTGAGAAACTACGCATTTTGTGTTTCATTGCTTACAAAAAAAATAACCAGTTGTTTTACGGGCTTTCCATGACTTTCCCATGAAGTAGTGACGATCGATACTTGCAGCATATTCCGTTCCGTTGTTTATCGTTGATGGAATTTACTGAGGTAGCGAATACTCTCGTCGTATCTCCTACTCGGTGTGGAAAACTCCCGAGATCAGAAGCTACAGTCACCCTGCTTTTCCGTTTTCTATCCCCCTCACAGACAGCCACACACCTCTGTGCTGAAATTCCACACATTCCTCAGTGATGTAGAGCTTCACCAGGCCCATGGCTGCTAGAAAAGGCCTGACACAAATGGAATGCGTGTCTCTGGAGTTTCCGACAGTCATCAGCGTCCGAGATAAACATATCTAGCACTTAGCTAGTCATGCCGTCGGGCATAATTTTACAGCGTGGACTTGTAATGACACGGATATTTACCTGGAGATCATTTGCAAAAGTGAATTCACGGCTCTTATCATAGATACGAACAACGCCTCAAGCTTGAACTAAGCACTGTATGTCTCGTCCGATACATAAGTTCACACTCGACTCAACTGTAGTTGAACACAGTTTAAATAAATTAAAGGCAAACTTCACCCTGAAACACAGTAAATAAGTTAATATTGAAATATTTCTGTGCTTAGAGATTCCGACGCTGATTTATTGGTTGTTTGTTGTTAGCACGGTTACAATAGTATTTCAAAGGGGATAACAGACAGTGCGCCACTATCAGCAGTTAGTCGAACAGCATCGTGGGTACTATAGGAAACTCCGATGAGGTGGAGGGAGGTTGGCACAGTGGCTTAGTGGTTAGCATGTTTGCCTCACACGTCTTGGGCTGGCGCTTGAATCCTGCCTACACTCTGTGTGCACAGAGCTTGCATGTTCCCCTCGTTCTTCGGTGGTTTCCTCCGGGTACTCCGGTATCCTCCCCCAGTCCAAAGACATTGTAGGCTGATTGTAGGCCATTTCCAGATTGTCTGTAGTGTGCGATTGTGTTCTGAGATGGATTGGCACCTGTCCAGAGTGCCTCCCACCGTGTGCCCCGAGTCCCCCTGGGATAGGCTCCAGGCTCCTCGCAACCCGGTGTAGGATAAGCGGTACAGAAAATAGATGGGTGGATGGAAGTCAGCTCTGATCTTAAATTTTGGACGCCATAGAAGATCAATTTTAATATGTGAAGCATTCATGGTGGGTTTTTTTTTTCTTAAAGATCATGGTCTGCACTCGTAAAATTGTGAAGTTGCCGCTGGGCCATTATCTCCATAAACCCGAGTGAAGCAAGAGCAGGAGATCAGGTTAGGCACATTTTGAGTATCACTAGGACACGACTCGCATGAGTCTGGTGCCTGAATACAGCCTATTTTTAAATCCTTTTTTTTTTTTGTTTTTTAAAGGCTTTGAGGTTTTGAAGCTTTGTTGAGGCAGTGGGCCTCACCTGATCCTCTCAGAAAATAATGAATTAATAAAGATGAAACATGCATGCATGGTCAGTCACACAAATTCACGTTTGAAGAGCTTTGATCATCATTTAATGGCTCTGTCAGGAATGCATCATAATGTAGCAGAGAGTGAGATTCGTGGGCAGAAACTGCCCTGCCTGCCTTACCACACCTGACTGAGCTTTTGTCTTTTTGTTTTGCTTTGTGTGTGTGTAAATGGGTGGGAGGGCGAATGTGTAATCCAAGTTCGGAGAATGGCCTTTATTCCCCCTCCTTGTAGGATTTCAATAATGGAGATCAGTTCATGTGATACGCCGTATTTGGCACACTATGATGGTTATGTGACTATGCATTTATTCCTTGACGATACTTAACTATACTTCATTACTGTACTGTATTTGTACTGAGGCCCTCAGCCCCTGCTTGACCTTTTCCACATTTTATACTGTTACAACCTGAAACAAGTCATGAATCTACACAAAATAGTTAGTAATATTGTGGGGATAATATAATAATGGGGGGGGACCCCAACATAATTTGTAAAATTATCTACAAATAAATAACTTATTCTGTAAATTGTGATTGCATAAGTATTCACCCCATTTCTGTAAAACCCCTAAAGCAGGGTTGCCATTATAAGTCGCGTAATTGGTTGAACGGAGTCCGATTATAATGTCACGTAATCTCAATGTACATGCATCTGTTCCTGGAAGACCCCAGAGTTTGTTGGAGAACACACCTAAACAAATAGCGTCTTGAAGACCAAGGAGCTGCAAAAACACGTCCGGTATTAATCAGGGATTTAAAGATCAGGGATTTGTCATCTTCATAAAGCTTTCCTAGTACAACGAAATTCTCAGCGCAGAAGAGTTCTGAGGGGTGGTGAAAATGGAAAAGGTGAATGGCTAAGCAAAAGTCCAGATCTGAATCCCGATGAGAATCTGTGGCGGTCAACAAACAACATCCAAGCAACCCGAAGAACCTGGAGCAAATCTTGACAGGAAGAATGGGTGAAAATCACTTCCAAACAGTATGAAGAGCTGGTAGGAACTTAGCACAACAGAATTAAAAGCTGTCATCGCAGCAAAATGGGGTTTTACCAAGTCTAGACTGAAGTAATAATGAATTTTGATTTTCGAAATGTACTTCAAGATCATATTTGTGTAAGTTTCATTTGTAAATCAGACGAATCTGATGACTTTTAAGAGGGTTAAATACTTCCGCAAGCCATTGTTCTGTATGTGTGGGAGTGGTTTTGTAATCTTAGTGGGGACCATACGTCCCCACAAGTATAGGGATATTTGCATTTTTTTTTTTCCCCTGACAATGTGAGGACTTAATAAAGGAATAATTAATTTATTAGTATGAATTTATTATGAAATAATCAGTTAATCATTATGTTAATGAAAGGTTCAACAAGCAAGACGCCTGTGTGTGTGTGTGTGTGTGTTTTGTGGGACAGTGGTTTCTTAGGAGAGCACAGCAGTTTCTCGGTCAGTGGGTCAAGGGCTAGTGGCAGCTGCTGGATGCTCAATGTTTGAGCAAAACCATTAAGTCATAACCACTGAGCTGCACGCTTGGATTGTGTTTTGTTTAATGTGGTAGGTGAAAAGCATCTGCCAAACGAATCAATGAAACATGAGGTGCAATCGTCTGTTTGTTTGTTTTTGCTGAGTCATTGCCTGTAATGTGCATTTCGTTGCCTGGTATACCTTGCCATTTTAATCTACTTGCATAATTAACTTTCTGGAAACAGTTGTGGTGTTCAAGTAAGCTGCAGTGACTGGAGGCAGTCCAGCTTATTTGCGTTCTTCATTTTTCTGGAACCTTCGTGGGGACTGAAAAATGTTATCATGAATCAAAACAAATAGAGCTAAAAATTGCCTTTTGCTCCATTACACTTAGACTATTCAGCACTTATCTTCGCACACACACCTGTTGTGAAAGCACTAGGGCTAATTTACCAAAAAAAAAGAAGAAAAAAAAAAGGCTGATTTGGCTGACATTGAATGAAAGCTAGTTAGATCAGCTAGCATGTTTACACAACGGTTTGTGTATTAACTAGCATTATTAGCCTGATATTTTTCATTAACTAATGAACAATTTTTTTAAACCAAATCTCATAATAATGTTTCATAATCACTTAAACATTCTCGAAGTAGCTTGTGTTTATGAAGGTTAGCTTGCTATCTTACACGGTAGCTAGCTTTTCTTTCTAATCTGGACTTGCTAGCTAACCTTTACTAGCGCCAGTGCAGGCTTAGTCATTTTTGTTCATACAAATGCATTTACACAAGTTAAATATTTAGCAGAATGATTAATAACTAATTGGCACCTACTGTGTATGTGTGTTCTGCACAAACTGTGTGTGCATGTGTGCAAGTGTGTGTGTGTGTGTGTGTGTGTGTGTGAGAGAGAGAGAGAGAGAGAGAGAGAGAGAGAGAGAGAGAACTTCTGTTCATTTGCCGGTAAAACAAGAGGAAACCGTACACACACACCAGAAGAAATGACTTCCTGTCAATATTTACATGCAGTCACTGAGAACTTGTGCTAGGGACAGGCCCTATGGAAATCAGCCCCACAGCACATGCGCAGAGACACACACACACACATATATATGCAAAAAAAATATACATCAGTAGACTGTGGAAATGAGTGTGTATGTGTGCGCAGATCCAAACAACCCCTGTATGTATATGTGTGTGTGTGTGTGTGTGTGTGTCTCAAATTACACTTATTTCTAACATAGCTTAGTTGTTGCATCACACTTAAAGTCCATGTGAAGTACCTTGAAACACAACGTCATCCCATGTTTCGATGTAATTTCCACTGAAACAGGAAGTCACGGCAGGCCATATCGTGTGGCCCCTCCCCGTTTTTAAATAGCCAGTAGAGTTTAGCTTACCTCACATAGCCCAGGCTAAGCCATACTTGACAGTCAATACCATGGAATTTTATCATATTGGGGGCGGGACTCTTCAGATTCTAGCGAGCATTTGATTGGACAGAAAATCTGATGAGAAGCTGAAGTGCAGAATGATGTAATCAAAACTGTCGATCCGTGTCCGTGGTACAGCGAGACTGTTTTCGAAAATGCGAATGGATATATCTTCTAAATGCCAGCTGTGTCATTGTTTTGGCGCACAATAGCTTATAGATTACCTTAAGGCTAATGCACTGATACTAAAAGCCACAAAATTACTGTAGGTTTGTACCTAAGAACTGCTGCTGTAATCATGAAGACGGTCCTGTGATTATACTAAATACACTTAGAACTGTTTGCCTTTACTCTTCTGAACCTGTGTACGATAATGATTTATAATCCAGATGTCACCCAGTAGAAGATGGGTTCCCTTTTGCATCTAGTTCCTCTCAAGGTTTCTATGTTGTGTCATTTCAGGGAGTATTTTTTTTTTCTTCTCTCTTCTGGCTTGCTCATTAGGGATCTAAATCTACGTCCAGATTTCTGTAAAGCTGCTTTATGTCTACTGTTACCTGATTAAAGGGGCAATTAGTGTAGCTACAAGGTAGATGTGTCTAATAAATTGGCATAATCTCATTATTCACATGTGACCCTGTCAGTCTTACCGTCTAATAAGTTTGCGATGTTGTCTCGCAGATATAGCTGTGGTGGAAATGACGGACGCTTTCCGACAGCCGTCGCTCTTCTATCACCTGGGAGTGAGGGAGAGCTTCAGCATGGCCAACAACATCATCCTGTACTGTGACTCCAACTCCGACTCCTTGCAGAACCTCCAGGTAGCTGAATCCCACTGAAGTCTTGCTCTGACTGTATTCGACACCTTCACATTCCATACAACTCCAAATCTCACAAATGATCCTGTAACTTCACCGAAGTCTTATAGTAGACACACGTGTAGAGGCGTAAACTGCAGTTTAAATATAATGTGCTAATACACAAGAAATAACTGACATTAATTGTACATACACAAATATAACTAGATGATTAAAGCGGCGGTCAGCGATTTTTAAGTCGGAATATTTTTTTTTTTAAATTTTTTATTTTGTCATTAAAATATGCTCTCAAAGGGAACTTTGGTCTCAGTAGTGCCCCAGGTTCTGTATTCAGAATAAACAACAAATGGATCAGTAATATCCAACCAACCAGGACAAGAATCGACAAGCGTATTTACTTTTTTGTCAATCATGTTCACGGGCAATTCTAAAAGCTCATCCTCTTACGCTAGCAGTGAGGCGTTTCAGTCTAGGAATATGTTTAGAGGGACCAACGAAGGACGGGGTTGTATTTGTTTGGCTAACTCAAGCTAAAATTCCTTACTGCTCCTTTAATTTATTAAAAGAAGTGATGTGTACAAGTTTAGATGCTTTGGCCGGGAACTGAACCGAGGCACAAATATAGAGTATACTGACAAATATGACCGCGTGGGTTTGGGGTTTTTATGATTAAAGAGTAAGTGAATCGGGAGCATTCGAATTCAAACAGCATATGGTTTCTTTCACCGTGCTTGTGTGCACAGTAGCTGTTTGCACTATAGCAGGCTGAAGAGTTTTGTTCTCATGTCCTATAAAAAGCTCGAGAGCTTTAAGTGTTGCTTCGGCGCATTAACACGCTAGAGTGACTCATTTCACTTTTAACACCTTTGATTGCTGCGCACAGAAATCCCACCAGCTTCAGCGGGTCCTGTTCACGGCCTTATTGAAAGGAGAAATTGATTGCGAGGGGCTCATGGGGCATTCGAGTGCATGATATTCAGGCGGCGATTTCACACACGAGTGCAGTGCGGGGACAGCGTTCATGCACACACGAGAGCAAAGCGCGCAGCGGTTCAGATTGCAATCCAGATGAGATATCGTGGCGTTGCACTGATGTCATTTATAAACACGGTAGCTTCTGCTCGATCGTTATCGTTTTCACATTAGATTTTAGATGTTCGTCTGTCACATGTACGCTTAGTGACGTATAAGACAGACAGAACGCAATCAGTACCTCGAGCTTTAACTTTAATCCTCAGCTAAAGATATTGATTGCATTCTGTCTACCGTATATGTCAGTAAATATAAGATAGACAGAATGCAATCAACGCCTTTAGCTGAGGATTAAAGTAATCGTGGGTCGAAAAGTCACATTTCATTTGCGGGATGAATTTTTCCAATTAGTTCAAACGTCCACGAGTAGAAAAGACACGATTGTTGTAGCTAATACGAAACGGATGCCTGTTTCACCGAAGAATGCGCTCCACAAAAATCTTTCGCCTGCCAACTTCGTGGCGTGTGGCGATCTGGGAAAACCAGTCGGATGATGCCGTGGTAGAATTCTGGAAAATAGCCAAAAAAGATGAAAATCGGGGTTTTCTATAACAAAACTTTAACATACTTTGAAATCTCAACCGTAAATATATTAAAATAAATTCAGTATCGTAACAGAAATCCCGTTCGAATCCGGATTAATTCCACAGCCATCCGTAGCCTGGAGTCCAAGAGAGCAAAATTGCCCATGCTTCCAGAGAAGGAGGCGTGGCATACTCTCACTCTCTCTCTCTCTCTCTCTCTCTCTCTCTCTCTCTCTCTCTCTCTCTCTCTCTCCTATCAATCACTGTGGCA
>NC_030417.2:4481621-4499121 GCF_001660625.3 Ictalurus punctatus
TTTTTTTAAGTTGTAATATATTATTTTTACATTGTGAGGTCACATAACATTGCCAGACGGATCTTTTGTAATTCCTTCATATGTGGCACTTTTTCACTGAATGGCATCAAAACTGCGGGTGGGCTTGTTTGTCTATATTTTTAGTACGGTTGCATCTGTCCCTAGGCACCAGAGGGCTCTAAAATGACAAACCCCTGCTTTAATATTTTACTGCGACATACTGTGTAGTAGAACACCTAAAACTTATAGGTGTACTTTTTTTTTGCACGCTGTTGCTTGTGTTCTTAGCCTGGTGATGAAGTAAGACCCTAAATTTGCCGAATAACCTCGTTTATGACATGCATGGACAAAAAATATCCTTCATCTATGTCTGCTAACCTTGACACTTCACCATTGCCTTTAATCTCCTGGTTCGATTGGGAACTTATTATGTATTGCAATGTATTTTTTTGGGATTTGGAAAAATCCTTTTCAGAGGGGAACTAGTTATATCTCAAGACCCAAATGCATAGACTTTACAATTTGATTCCATCTGGTTCAGTCGGATTTAAATAAACCTCAGATTGTTCAAACGAGCCACTTCGGATGCTTCTCTTAGACAGGTCGGAGTGGAAGAGACACGTCGTGACTTCTTACGTGCTAAAAAGTTTCTCAGGAGGAAATCCTGTGAAAACCAGAAATATCTGGATGCGGCATACGGTCGCTTGCTTAGAACAGCATTATTTGAGATCTAAAGTAGGCCATAAGAAGAATCCTGGTGGTTCGTATGGATTCATTAACGATACTCGTTCTAGGTCGAAGGTTTTATTGGTAGGACGTTAAGTGCGAATCCGATGTAGAACCTTGATTTCTAGCAGATATTCCACCCAGCGCTGGGGGATTCCCAGCTAACTAAGAGTTTTTGTCTTCCCAACACTACCCTGTCTGTTACAGCTCCACCCCTGACCAGATATGGTTTGTTGGCTGGTGATCCATTCTCAGTACAGCATTGAGACTGACATGATAGCGTGTGCTGTAGTAAACACGCCGTGTTTGTGGTGCCTTTATAGCCAGTACTTCCGGGAAACCATTCTGAACGACATCCGTAAAGCGCGGGAGCTGTACACGGGAGTGGAGCTCGCAGCAGAGTTGGGCCGGATCCAGCAGCGACTGGACAACGTGGAGTGCCTGTCAGCCGACATCGTGATCAACCTGCTCTTATCATACAGAGACATACAGGTGAGATGATCAAGTTTCACTATATACCAAACCATTTCTGTTGTTGGTCAATGTTTTCTAAATCATCCGTCTGGAAGGTAAATTCATGGCAATTTTGCTCCCATGGTTTGGGTCCACAAATCAATACAAAGTTCTTCTCAACTTTATCCTCTGAGGAAACTTTTCTTTCCTCATGGGAGTGGTGTCTTCCGGGATGATCCACAATGCACAAGTCCTCACTGAATAGTTTGATGAGGATGTAAATCATGGTCATTAGATGTCAAGCCATTTGAACACCTATGGGAGACTTAGGACTGATGTTTTAGACAGCGCTCTCCACCAAAACACCAAGGGAATATCTTCTGGATGAATGGTGCTCATTGCACCATTAGAATCAACGCCAAGGTGTATAGAAGCTGTTCTGGTTGCTTGCAGTGGCCCAACACTTTAAGAAGCTTTATATTGGTTTTTCCTTTAATTTGACATCCATCTGGCGGTAGAAAAATAAAAACTGCTTACTTCCTTTAGCTGCTTCTGTCAGAGATATTTCACATTCCTATGGTTCAGTGTTAAAATGTCAATAATTTTTAAGTCTGGCTGTCAGACTTTACCGGTCAGTAGTAATTGTAGAAGAATATACAGGCCACTCTTTAAATCAGAGCACCGGTGAAGTGCAGTAAGAGTCGAGTTTCTCTGGTTTGAAATGAGACTCTTGTCTGAGTGTAAATGTTTAATAAGCTCAGAGTCTCCATGGACTCCCGCTATCTGCATTTGGCTTCCTGTCTCCTATAAGCAAATACAATTTGATCTCACAGAGGTTCACAAATTTCAGTCTAATGCAAGTAGATACAGTCCAGTCGAATGGATGAGCGTGGGAGCGTGACAGTCCAGTGTAGGAAAGGGACACAGTCCATTTTTAATGAAGCTAGTGGAGGTTCAGTGGATGTCAACATAGCCAAATCTAACAAAACTTAGACATAGCCAAATCTACCGGTGGGTCTAACAGTCTAACAGTGCGACACAGTGCAATGTAAGAGAGTGTAGACCAATCATATGGAGAAGAACAAAGGTAGGAAATGCCTGAAACTGCCAGTGGAAAGCAGAGTCTAGACCAGTGGGAGTCAGAATAATTCAGTTTAACAGAGGGAAGTACAGTCCAATCTAAGAGAGGTCAGCATAGTCCATTTTAATGCATACACAGTTCAATCCAATGGTTATAGTTCAGTTCAACAGCAGTGTAATGGAGGTAGACACAGTCTATATAAATTGTCACGGTCCAATCTAATAGAGTATGCACTAATCAAATGGAGTTTATAACTGTGGATACAAATAAATGTAGTCCAGTCTAATGGAGGTAGGTATAGTCTGTTCTAATGAAGGCAGACAGTCCAATCTAGTACGGATAAACATGATTTAATTTATTGAGGAAACACATAGTCCAATCAAATTGTTGCCATTTACTGGAGTTATATACCGTCAGGTCTAATAGAACCAGGCCCAGTCCCAAGTAACTAAATGTGAAGAGGACACACTCTGCTCTAAAGTATTATGAAGTCTGATAAAAGTCTGTACCGTCAGCTGAAAATAGGTAGACATGAGCAAAACAAATATGCAATAGACACAGTCCAGTGTGCTGAAGCTAGACCGTATCCAAAAAAGAAACGTGGCTCAGTCTAATGACAAATAACGTAGTCCAATCTAAGCAATTTAGAAACTATTAAGCCTTCTGTGACATGAATAGTATATGTCGTTGAAAATATATATACACGATCTTTCCTTCGCTACCACTAACATATGTTGCATCTAGCATGTTGCATCTATCTTATGTCACCCCATCCCTTATCAATAAGTAATATGAATATCAACATATGGCACATTATAAAGGTGGACTGAATTATTTACATCGGTTTGAGTGGTTTCATGCTGTGCAGTGGCTCAAGAGTATGATGCAGGAGTTTCATTAATAATGCAGTGTGTTGGGAGTGAAAGAACCGTCTCCGACTGCTTCTGAAACAGCGTTTTAACAGAACCAGGCTCATGTATGATCAATCAAGAGAGACGTTTAGGACGAAATCTAAGCTCGATTTTGGACAAGCGAGATATTTAAAGGTTTTGGTGAAAGTCGAAATGGAATATTTTCCACGTACGCAAAATTTTATCGATCAGCCAAGACATGTTTGGTGTCCTGTGGTTGCTTATTTATTTATTTTTTTGTTTATTTTTGCACTAGAGCTACTATTAAGGCTAATGGAAATCCATCCCTGAATCTTTATGTACCTACTTTAAGCTGCATAATCGTATTTTTAAATATTCGATTTTGTCAATGGCCTTCAAATGTTGGGAGGCGGAGCCTACGGCATCGAATGATACCAGATTGCACCAAATGCGTATAATGTTTGGCTTGTCCAAGATGGCTGCTCCAATAGTTTTACACTGTTCAACTACATGATGGAGGAATATTTTTTTATTGCAAATCGTTTATTGTGATTTTATTAGTGAAAGTTTTATTTGTCTGTTTGTAGGATTATGAATCCATTGTGAAGCTGGTTGAGACTCTAGAAAAGCTTCCAACATTTGACCCCATTGCCAACCCTCATGTGAAATTCCACTATGCCTTCGCTCTAAACAGGTGACTTTGTGTGTGTGTGTGTGTGAGAGAGAGAGAGAGAGAGAGAGAGAGAGAGAGAGAGAGAGAGAGAGAGAGAGAGAGAGAGAGTGTGTGTGTGTGTGTGTGTGTGTGTGTAAGAATGGCTTTCCTTCAGACTCCTATTATATTCATGGGCTTCCCTGTTCATTTGCATGTGTTAATATTGTGTTATATTTATAAAAGCATTGATGTGCTGTGTCCTTGCCAGTAATACACTCATGACTCATGGGTAGATCATCATTTTTCATTTCTATTCACTGTATTATTATTATTATTATTATTATTATTATTATTATTATATATTTTAAAATGATACGTCCCACTTTTCAACAGCATTACATCAATTTCCTCCATTCAAGCACCAGGCTTTGAACAATACTAGAGTGTTACATGAAGAGAGATTAAATTGCATTTATTTGCAGTATATGAGAAGAGGCAGTCAGGGGGCTTCAGGCTCAGAGGGGGACATGAAATTCCCTGAGGATGCTTCATCATGTCACGGCTTGGAGCCAGACATGCCGAATGACTCATGTGAGCGTCACAGAGGAGATGCACATGCAAACCCATGGCGATGACATCTAACGCTGGTTTTGCAGATGAAGCAACCTATTGAGTCTGATGTTGGCTTTGTGTTGGAAGATATTGGATTTATCTGTGTATAGATGTGTGTGTAGGTGCACAAGTGGGATGATCTGTATGGAGATGAGGCATTTATTCTAACAAACTTCTCTCTCGCTCTTGTATTTTTTTTATCTTAGTGTTTGTCCTTCTAGTTGTTCATTTGCACATTCTCTCCCTCTCTCTCCCTCTCTCTCTATTCATTCTGTCACTGTTTCTCACCCTATTGTACTCTTTTTTCTTTTTTTTTTTCCTCCTCTATATTTCTCACTTTCTACCTTCTGGCTAATTCAGTCTCTCAGTCCCTCTCCTTTTTCTGTCTTTTGGACTGTTTTCCTGATTTCTGGTTTCTTTCCTATCTTTTTTTTTTTTTTTTTTTTTTTTTTTTTTTTTTTTTTAGCTCTTCATTTATTCTCTGTCAATTTGTCTATTTCTATTCATAGCATTGTGCTTTAAGGGTGGCATGTATAATTCATTATTATGCATTGATTAGCTGTAACTGATATATTTGCCAAGTATTATTTACGCCATAGGTAGTACTAACTAAAAGTGTTTAATAGCAGTAACTATACAGCCTAGTGCAAAAATATGTACACCCTTAGGACAAAATGAAAAGGAAAAAAAAAAACCAACCCCTTTCGTATTATAATTTATTCCATAAGTAATAGCTCACTTAATTAAATGAGCAAACATACTAATCTGTCCATTGGCATTGTTAGAACCAGGAAGTGGTACGAAGATATGTATAACTAGAAACGTCTCAATGGCTCATTGCTAAACACTTTTAAACACAGTTTAATGACAAGTTCGCTAATATATCGGTGTCTTGTCAACAGCATGGCGAATTATACCCTTAAACGGAATTATTCAGTAGCTGCAGTGAAACTAATAGGAAATAATAGGTGTGTTGTAGTAAAGGTAGAATGTGAAGCTGGACGTTTAAGCGGTTAATATGTTGTTTCCTTGACTTACATTCTTTCCTCTTCTCTTATTTGTCTCTGCATTCACGTCATTCATTCGCTCTTATTTAGTCAGGGCTAAAGAAAAGAATCCACTGTTTGCATTGTTATTGTTTGGAATCAACACCATACGACGTTAGGTCTGCTTTGACAGCATACCTCGCGTTCTCGTTCTACTCTTTATACCTTGTTATGAACCATGACCATTAAAGGAATATTTCTGATGGGCTTAGCGATTAACTTCCTGTGAGTTTTGTGCTGCTCTGGTGTCACATTTGTTGTACAGACACAATGGTGTTTAATAGGGGAAAAATAATGGTCAGGTTTCGCTGTTAGCATGGCCTCTTAGGGCTTCTGTAGCTATATGTATGACGTGGTTGCTTTGAGTTAAGGCTCGTAGCCGGCAACAAACCTGGCTCGACTGCACGATGGCGTATACAGGTTATATACAGAGTCATACAGATGACGAGGTGAGAGAGCTGGACAGATAAAAGGATTAAAGCGCTGCTGCATCGCTCTCCGTAGGCAGAGATGAAGCAAGAGATCAATCCCATTGGCGCCACTATCAACTGGTCGTCAAGCAGAATCCCTGGAAACCGTCAAGTCAAAATAGACCATCGTGTCCATGAAAGACGCTACTAAACTAAAAATTCAACTCAGAATTTCATTACAAATGAAATCTTGGACTCTGTTGAAGATGACGCATCGATTATACGAGTGGTTCATGAAGGACAAACGTCATAACGTGACGCTTATGTTCTGTTTACTAAGTAGCTCCTTGATGTCACATTGACGCAACCCATCTGTTTTGTTCTAACCACAATGCAGCTGGAACGTTTAATTGAAAATACCCAAGGTATCTTATCTTCCTCTCAGTGATTACATAGGAATATCTTTAGGGGAGTCCCCTAAGTGCAGGTGTGTGCGAAGGAGAGATGATGGAAATGTAGTATAGACTAAAAAAAATGTTTCATATTTGTCCTTTATCATTTAAACAGCTTTTTTTTTTTTGGTATTTTTTAAAGATATTATGGTGCAGTAATAGGCTAGGGCCTTCGTGTGCTACGATAAGGAAATAATTATTTTTTTAACGCCATTTAAATTTGAAAGATTCCATTTTCAGCCTATCATAAGAAAATCAACGCTCTCCCGATCTTAGCGACAGACAGACTTATTGTAATATTTACGGATGAGATTTTCTGATATCATAACACTTACATTATATATCATAACGTAGTCATGATTATTGATATTTGGTTTCTAACTCAATACTCAAACATTTTAAACTAGATAACACGTCATGTTGGGAAATTCATTCTCGGGATCATTCCACGTTCCGGTTTGACCCACAAGGCGTAACCCTTCCCCTCGTCCCGTGTTTAGGAGGAACCAGCCTGGGGACAGACAGCGAGCTCTGGACATCATGCTGCCGCTGGTGGAGTCTGAAGAGCAGGTGGCCTCGGACATTTACTGCTTGGTAGGACGCATCTATAAAGACATGTTTCAGGACTCGCACTTCGCCGACACTCAGAGCCGAGACAGCAGCATACAATGGTGAGCAAAACGCTTTATTCATATAACGCACATCTCTGCAATCCAAGTACTGAAAAAAGCAGAAGCGATACATCGAGTGACATGCCGGATGAGTTGTAATAAAAAAGAAAGTAATTGAGAAACAGGAAGCGCTGAGGGGAATTCTATTATTATTAGACGGAAAATATGCAAACCCTTCAAATAGATCCGATCGATTAAGTGTTGATTCATTGTCCGACGGCTGTGCCGACTAAAAAACAAATCACGGGTTTATATGAATGCGCTGGTTCTAATACGTTTCTTTAGTAAGAGCGTACACAGGAACACGACTGATGGACGCTGAACATAAACAGATTTGTGTAATTATTGATATATTGTTTTCTGTAGAAATTTTGTTTAATAATGAGACGTTTATGTAAGGGAGAAACCACGGTTAGGTGTGCATTACACGATTTTAATGCGTGACGTGGAGGCTTCGCGTTGTTTAATTAGTGTATGCAACCGTTACCGTAGGTTACTATGGTTACGGTTGTTTCTAGTCAGTGCATTAATTGAGAACGGTGATTAAACTGACTGGAACTACCTATGCATTATATACGGTTTGAACGCACACCTTCATGCCAATCAGAATCGAGTATTCAGAGTATTCGATTCCCGGCCCACATGGCTCCACATGCCGAAGTAGCTTCGGCAAGACGTTGAACCCCAAGTTGCACCCGGTGGCAAGCTAGCACCTTGCATGGCAGCTGTGTGTGTGTGTGTGTGTGTGTGTGTGGGTGAATGGGGGGGGGGAGAAGCGCCATATAAGTGCATACCATTTACCATGGAGGGTTTTGTGGTTTCTCAGTAAGAAGCGGCATTTTTTTTTTCTGTTATTGTGATCAAGAGCTCGGTCTTTCTAATCAGATCGACATTGGTTCAAATCAAAAAAGGGTTAAAAAAATAAAATAAAAAATTGCTAAGGTCATACTAGGTATTTTTTTTCAACGTGTTGCCAAGTTTAAACAACAATCTTCAAAGATATTGTCTGTTTTTCTCTGTGCTGTGATCTGTTTTTAAAAACTTTCAATAAATTCCATTGGTTAAAGCAGGTATCATGTGATGAGTGAGGTATCATGTGACAAGTGAGGTATCATGTGAGGTATCATGTGACACGGTATGAAGTTATAGTGAAATTATAATAAATTGGTGTTTACAAGAGACAAGTGTGGTGTTGTTTTTTTTAAACCAGAAATGCTATAGTATATTAATGGGCTTAAGTGACTTCTTGCGATCAATTATTGAACAGATTATACAGAAAATGATGGCATGAACTCCTGTCAAATTTCTTACCCCCAATAGGTTCAGGAGAGGGTTTGAATCGGAGCCCACGCTGCACTCGGGTATAAACTACGCTGTGCTTTTGCTGGCCGCTGGTCACCAGTTTGACTCTTCCTTCGAGCTCCGTAAAGTGGGTGGGTAGACACACACACACACACACACACACACACACACACACATCCCTTTTTTTTCTTTTTTTTTTTAAAACTCTCCAGTCTTTAAGTGCATATTTTTGGTTCCTGTACACTTCATTCTCTTCAACAAGGCACGGCATGAATTACAGAACATGAAAAAGAAAGTGAAAAACGGGAAGAGCCTTCAGAACATATTCAGTTAAGACGAACAAAAGAAGTGCAAAAGCAACAGTACCAGAAGCATACAGTAAATGCTTAATTTGCTTCGTGAGTTCAGATTTTGGGATATCCACAACTTTCACAATATGGCAAACAAAATTGCCTGTAATTGATGAAGAAACATAAATATACATAACATAAATTTCACGTATTGTTTTTCATCCTTCACTGATTTTTCATTCATTTTCAAAACCTCATCGTTGTGAATGAAATATTATTGTAACGCTTATTGCTTAAAACAGTGTTATATAATACATGGTGCTGAGATATTGTTTCCGAGGACCGGGTCATTTCACACTGATTCATAGGTCTTAATGTCAGGTCTTAACATTGCTAAGACCTGAAGAAAATACCGCATTGATGTTTACTTCAGTAAAGCGGGTAAAGAGTGTGAAAATTTAAGCGCAAGGGTGTGCAAAAGGTAAACAAACGTATTTGTAAACGTGTGTGGAACACGGCCTGGAATGATCTACGACTTAACATCGTTATATTAAAAGTCTAAATTAAAATCTTGAGCTGGAAATTTCCAGATTGCTGGCGCTTACAAAGACACTTCCGAACTGTACTTGTGGTTTACAATTGGGATATTCTGTAAGACAGCACTTGACAATTTTGAAACTCAAGTTGAACAGCCTGTCAGGCGCATTGTAGAATCCAGCATCGGGGCTTAAAATAAAGCTGTCATCTGCGTTGTCGCCCACTAGGAATAAATGCATAATGCATAATCGAGCTCCTCACTTGAATGGGGGAGCGGGTAGACATGCAGACTGGGTTGGCGCACCGTGGTTTAACGGTTAGCACGTTTGCCTCACACCTCCAGGGATGGTGGTTCGAATCCCACGTCCGCCCTGTGTGTGCATGTTCTCCCCATGCTTCAGGGGTTTCCTCCAAATGCTCCGGTTTCCTCCGCCAGTCAAAAGACCTGTTGTAGGTTGGCATTTCCAAATTGTCTGAAGTGTGTGTGATTGAGCCTTGCTATCCAGGGTGTCCCCCGCCTTGTGCCCCGACTCCAAGTCCCCTGGGATAGGCTCCAGCGTCCCAGTGACCCTGTCTAGGATAACCGTTGTTTTTCCCATTCATGGAAATGTTTCCTGTACTCATCTTTATTCATCATATCTAGAGCCTGCTGCGGTTTTTTTGTTTTGTTTTTTTTGGATTTCCACGAATCTTTGTTTCCCCATCGTATTTAAAGCAGAAATGAAATCCACATATGAAAGTGAAATAATATGAAACAATCCAAGTATCGTGTTTACACGTTTGCTATTTGCGTCATTTGTGCTGACCGTGATGTAGGTACGTTGCAATGATTTGCTATAAATACGCCCGTAATGGATATTTGCGTAGTATCTACGAATCATCATAACAGAGTATCTTGTTCCTTCAAGGAAAAATCGGATGAAATTACGCTCTTGCCTGTACTACTGCTTCCCCCCCCTGTCAAATTCAGACTAATTCTTACTCCTATGCTTGTTTCATCGACGTTCCTTAAAGTTAAATGCGAAAAACTATGAGGTGCCATTCTTTAGTTTAATTTAATTGTTGGCGAAATTGCTGTGGTATAAGAGCAATAAAGCACTTTGCATCATGCTGATATAGAAAAATAATGAATTAACAACCCTGCGTCACACCACCTGCGTCTGTTTATTTTAATAACCGCACCGTGTTTATTTCCTCAATTACCGAGTTGCCGTTGGGTCGAATTTTCCTTTTTAATATTTGCTAAAACTGTTAGCACTGTTAATAAGAACTATAACAGTGTAAAACAATTAAGCGCTCAGTCCTACCACTGTTAATTGTTAGTTAGTCTTAATGACTAACATTAAGAGACTACAGAGGCTGATGTGCTTAAGCACACACCTCTTGATCATTTTTTAGTCTGTACTGCCCACTAGCATTCTAGAGGATGCCTTGTGCTGCTGTAGGATTGTAAGTTTGGTTTGTCCACACAAGCATGCTTCGGAGGCATTTAAGGGAGCTAGCATTCATCTAGCTTGTATGACTAATATCAAACGTCATGTTGGAGGAGCTTAACGTGTCCTCCGAAAGCAAGCACGCCCTCTAAAACCACAGAGTAAAAGTGAAGGGCTAGAATATGTGAAACTCATAAAGCAATGAAAAGAATTATAATAAAGGAGGGCAAATAAAGGCACAGGACGGTTCTGAAGGCTGGTCCTCAGTGTGCAGGTGTAATGTTTAAGTTAATGTTTATTGTTATGTCTGTCGTAGAGAGACGTATCAGTGAGGTGTATGTTTGTAATAGTTTGGTTTGATGTGTGTGTGTGTGTGTGTTTAGGTGTAAAGTTGAGCAGTCTCCTGGGAAAGAAAGGCAGTCTGGATAAGCTACAGAGTTACTGGGATGTGGGCTTTTTCCTGGGTGCGAGCATTCTAGCCTGCGACAGCACCCGTGTTTTACAAGCATCTGAGAAGCTCTTCAAACTTAAAGCTCCCGTCTGGTATGTGCAAACACACACCTATATATATACTGTATATATTAATGTTGCTCTGGCCTGCAGCCAGACAGGCTTCTAGTGTATACTCTCTCACTGTATATACTTCTCTTTCTTGGTCCCCGTAAGACTGCTGTGTAAACAAAAGAAAACTAACACGGCATGTTGCCGTATGATTGAAAGGGGCCTTGGGGGAACTTCAAACAAAGTTCACATGAGTACATTTCACACAAGCTGGTAATATATATATACACTACCAGTTTAGACACACTCGTTCTTTATTTAACGTATCCTCCCCACTCGCATTTTAGAATAATAAATAAAGTCATCAAAACTCTGGGATAACACAAATGGAACTATGGGAATTATGTTGTGATGAAAAAATCCAAAAGAAATCAAAATAATTTAGTACATCTTCTTCAACGTAGACACGCTTTTTGCCGAGAATTTCCAGAAATCTGTTCTTGGCATTTAACCTCAACCAATTTCTTGAGGAATTTCCCTGAGACAGTATTAAAGGAGTTCACACCTACGCTGGACTCTTTATCCGTTGCTTTTCGGAATATTTCACTCCGAGTCGTCCGTTTAAAAACAATATTTTTCCGTAAAATAAAATGAAAGGAATGAATACGTCGGCACGATTATATTTTTGTCCACGGACCCCGATTTCAAACATTTAATCGCACACCTTCAGATCAAAAGGTTTTTAAGATCGTGAGAAATTTCCCAGGATGATTTGTGAGTTTTTGAAATGCGCAGACTAACCCATCTGGCACCATCAACCATGCCACAGTCAAAGCCAAAGACATCATTGGCAGCGTCACTGCATCTACATCACAAAGTGTTGTCTGTTGGCGTAGTCATGGCAGAATTAGAAGTCTCCCATATTTGAATGAAACGCGCAGAAGGATTAAAAAGATTCCTGAGAAAATGTTGGCTGCTGGGAGAGGCACAGGAGATAAATATAGCGTGGGATTTTGTACGTGTGTCGTTTGTCTTGCGGTTCTTGGCTCCAGTACAGCGTGAAACTGGAGAGGAACGATTATTTGTACTTGCCTCTTTTTTTTAGTTTTTTTTTGGTTTTTATTTTTATATTAAACATTTACTTATATGGGAATTCGTAGTCTATCAAGTATGGTGTAACATTGCCTTACTGTCTATGTTATGTGTCATGTCTTAATGATAACTAAAAAAAATGATTATAAAAGTAATAATTCATGTATGTGTGGGTTTCAGGTACCTCTGCTCGCTGGTTGAGACCATTCTAATCTATCAGCACTTTAAGAAGCCTTCGACTGACCCACCAGGGCCTAAACAGGAACTACTGGATTTTTGGATGGACTTCCTGGTAGAGGCTACCAAAAAGGATGTATCGTCCGTCCGCTTTCCTGTACGAAATACACACACACACACACACACACACACACACACACAAAAATCTGCATGCATACACCTAACATAGGGCCGAAAAGTCTGAGTCTACTTTAAAATTAATCAATTATCAAGTTGTTGCGGATGTAATAAACAATTGCTCCCTCTCCAGCCTCTGGTGTATTCTCTCTCTTGATGTTATGAGACAAAAAACACAACGACGAAAAAAACCCCTACAGCTTGTCATTTTACCGAGAAACAAGAATGCGTAAACTCCTATGTCCTGAAGTGCTCGGAAAATTTGCAAAGTACTGTGACTGTTCCAAAACACTTGTGGGACGAAGGGACATCAGTCCATGTTACCTAATTGCCTCCTACAAACAAAAAAAACTTCACCTCATGAATGATTATTATGTTTGTGGCAGCTGGAACTGCTGTCTGTGCCGTGCAGTTATAGAAAAGTAATACACGTTTTCTGACCAATCAGATTTGAGGATTCAGCCGTGCTCGGTAATGATTCAGTACAGTTATGCACAGCATTCTATCATAGCATTCTCATACCTTCTGTTTTTAGTCAGTAAGAACAAACATTTTTACTTAGTAAGGAATAATGTTATGCTGTTTGGGGAATACAGTATCGTTTAACACAACTGTGTTCGTTTCTGATCGCTGAGAATCAGAAACAGTTCATATTACTGCTTTTGGACTGAATTGGATTGATTTGTTGTTAGGTATTATTACTGCATTAATGCAATAATTATAATTGGATTTTGTATTTATGACAGGTACTGATTCTGGAGCCCACTAAAGTCTACCAGCCGTCTTACCTGTCAATCAACAATGATGTGGAACAGAACACGCTCTCCATTTGGCACGTGGCTTCTGATGACAAAGTGAGCGTTCACTCAATCGTGCACTCGCTCACTCATTCATTCACTCACTCACTAATACAATCACTTATTCACTCACTCATTCACTCTCTAATACACTCACTCATTCCCTCATTCATTCACTCACTAATACACTCATTCATTCACTCACTCATTCCCTCACTCATTCACTCACTCATTCACTCACTCATTCACTCACTAGTACACTCATTCACTTTCTAATACACTCACTCATTCCCTCATTCATTCACTCACTAATACACTCATTCATTCACTCACTCATTCCCTCACTCATTAATTCACTAATACACTCACTCATTCACTCACTAATACACTCATTCACTCACTCATTCCCTCATTCATTCACTCGCTTATTCTCTCACTCTTACTCCCTCATCCATTCTCACTCACTTATTCATTCACTCAATCATTCCCTAATTCAGTCATTCACTCACTCCCTCATTCATTCACTCACTAATTCATTCACTCACTCACTAATTCACTCGCTCTCTCACATTCACTCACTTATTCACTCACTCACTAATACACTCATTCACTGACTTATTCACTCACTCATTCACTCATTCATTCAGTCACACGCTCATTCATTCACTCACTCACTCATTCATTCACTCACTCATTCATTCACTCATTCACTCACTCAATTACTCACTCACTCATTCTCTCACTCACTTATTCACTCACTCACTCATTCATTCACTCACTAATACACTCATTCACTCACTTATTCACTCACTCATTCACTCATTCATTCAGTCACACGCTCATTCACTCATTGTATGTGGAACTTCATTGTGCTATAAATAACATTTGAAATGAAGAAAAAAAATCAAACATAACATTGAAGCTACTTAAACCTCTCGTTGTGTCAGTGTTTTAAACTGGTGTTATTGCAGTCGTAGGCCAACTGATTATTTGTGCAAATTTGCACATATGCGAAATAGAAACTTAAAAAAAAATTTTTTATTCATGCATAACTACAAAACTCCTCGCACTCTATGACCCAGTACACATCCTCACAAACACTGACCACACACTCGCACTGTGGGAGACAATTACATTACAATTACAATTTCATGTAGGACAGCACATGATTTATGATGGATTTAACCAGATCATTCGGTGTGCTACTGACAAGGATCTACATTTACGTCACTCTTCTGTGTGTGTGTGTATATGTGTGTCTGTGTCTGTGTGCGTGTGTGTGTTTGAGAAGTAAATTTGCACTCTATGACCTTCAGACTCTTACACTTCTTACTACTGACTCATTAGATGTGCACACTCCTGCTGTTGCCTTCTCTCTTTCTCTCTCTCTTTCTTTCTCTATCTCTCTCTCTTTCTCTCTCTCTCCCTTTCTCTCTCTTTCTTTCTCTCTCTCTCTCTCTCTCTCCCCCTTTCTCTCTCTCTCTCTCTCTCTCTCTCTCTCTCTCTCTTTCTTTCTCCCTCTCACTCATCTTTTGCTCTTATTAACGGGGAGAAATGACCATGTGTGCATTATGATAATAGTTTGTCTCTCTCTTTTGTCTGTTTGTCTCTCTTGTTCTTTTGCGTTGTCAATCATTTTGTCTCTAATGCAGGCAAGTGCGCACTCACACACACACACACACACACACAGACGTGCTTGAAAGTGGTGCACACCCACACACTTGAGGGAAATCTGGCCATGTGTACCTTATTATATGTTATCATTGTTTGTCTTCCTTTATCTTTCATTATTTTTCCCTCTAATGTGAGAGATCACACACACACACACACACACTTACTTCCTCTCTCTCTCTCTCTCTCTCTCTCTCTCTCTGCTGTGGACTGAATTCTAACTCATTTCTTCTTATGCAGAAAATGACACACACACACACACACACACACACACACACACACAAACACACACACACACACACACACACACACACAAACACAAACACTGAGGAAGGGCAACAAACTACATTATCATATAACATTTTTCACGCTCTCTCTCTCTCTCCCTCTCTCTCTCTCTCTCTCTCTCTCTCTCTCTCAGAATAAAGGGATCCATGAGTGGAATTTCAGTGCAGCGTCAGTGCGAGGCGTGAGGTGAGTCTTCTCCCACCTTAAAGTTCACATGAGACAAGTTGACCATGACCAGCGCTGAGTTCACTAACAGAGTGTGGGATGAGTGCCTACACTTCTGCACTTTTTGAAAGTGAAGATTTACAGCCACTTGCAGCCTCAAGCAACAACAGCAGCCCTTGTGTTCTGTTCACTCATTAGCCATGTCTCACTGACCCAGACCAACTGTTCAGACTGTATATCACAACAACTATAAAATACATACATCTTCTAAAATTACAAAAGTAAGATGTCATATATACATATATATATGTATGTATGTATATTATATATAATATTGGCACCCTCTGTAAAAATGAGCAAAGAAGGCTGTGAAAATTGTCTATTGTTTAACCTTTTGTTTAAAAAAAAAAATATATATATATATATATATATATATATATATATATATATATATATATATATATATATATATATATATATATATATATATATATATATATATAAATACTCTGCTCTCATGCATATCAGACAATTGCAAACACAACACAGGTTTATTACAAAAAAAAACCCTGTTTGACACAATTATTGGCACCCTTTTAGTCAATACTTTGTGCTACATCCCTTTACCAAGAGAACAGCTCTGAGTCTTCTCCTATAATGCCTGATGAGGTTGGAGAATACATGGCGATGGATCTGACAGCGTTCCTCCGTACAGAATCTCTCCAGATCCTTCACATTTCCAGGTCCACGCTGGTGGACTCTCCTCTTCAGTTCACCCCACAGGGTTTCTATGGGTTCAGGTCAGGGGACTGGGATGGTCATGGCAGGACCTTGATTTTGTGGTCAGTAAACCATTTCTGTGTTGACTTTGATGTATGTTTTAGATCATTGTCCTGCTGGAAGATCCAACAACAGTCAGATCATTCACGGCAGAGGCAGTCAGGTTTTCATTTAATATCTGTTGATATTTGATCGAGTCCATGATGCCTTGTATCCTAACAAAATGTCCAGGTCCTCTGGCAGAAAAACAGCCCCAAAACATTAAAGATCCTCCACCATATTTAACCGTGGGCATGAGGTACTTTTCCATATGGCTACCTCTCTGTGTGCTCCAAAACCACCTCTGGTGTTTATTGCAAAAAAGCTCTGTTTCGGTTTCATCTGACCACAGAACCCGATCCCATTTGAAGTTCCAGTAGTGTCTGCACACTGAAGACGCTCGAGTTTGTTTTTGGATGAGAGTAGAGGCTTTTTTCTTGAAACCCTTCCAAACGACTTGTGGTGATGTAGGTGACTTCAGATTGTAGTTTTGGAGACTTTCTGACCCCAAGACGCAACTAACTTCTGCAATTCTCCAGCTGGAGATTTTTTGGCCACTCGAACCGTCCTCTTCACAGTGCGTTGAGACGATATAGACACACGTCCAATTCCAGGTTGATTCATAACATTTCCAGTTGACTGGAACTTCTTAATTATTGCCCTGATGGTGAAATGGGTATTTTCAATGTTTGTGCTATTTTCTTATAGACACTTCCTGTTTTGTGAACAACCTTTCGCCACACATCAGTTATAGTCCTTGGTCTTACCCATTGTTAGGAATGACTAAGGGAATTTGGCCTGTGTGTTACCTCATATTTAGACCCCTGTGAAACAGGAAGTTATGGTTGAACAATTTCCTGTTCCTAGTCACCCAGATGTACCTAAGATTCCACGGCGTATGATTTGAATTGTAGCCGGCTCTACAAAGAAAATCACATTCGATAATTCATCAGTGCTGTATGTAGGTATAAATCCCATAACAGTTTGCGAGGCCAAAATATATTTTGATTAAATGTCTGTCGAGCGCGGACTTGAAAAACAGCACCTACGTAAACGGACGTACACATACTGTATACGAAATACATACTGTGTTATACTACATTTTGCCCTTGAAATATATATGTGTATAATCATTTTTTTAAAATGTTAAATTAACCCAATTCTAAGCAGGTTTGATTTTTTGGTTGTCTTGGCAACCACAGCTTCAAAGACTGAAAAAAAATTCAGAATCATATCAAATCATCAGCAATCCTATCCCATAGATAATTATATACTG